>NC_056561.1:2544893-2561931 GCF_013358625.1 Macadamia integrifolia | reverse complement strand
TGAGAATTTCAACACACAAATAATGGACTGAGAAAATTCAGGAAACAGAGAAGATTAGGCTTCAGATGTCGGATTGAACTTTAAGAGTTCAATCTCAAAGGGGTTCAAAAATTGAAGGAATTCTGTACTTCAAGTGATCAAGATAACCACAGAAAACAAAAGGTTTCATATTGAAGAGTCATGAAATCAGAGATTCAGAAATACCAGAGAATTCAAACAAAAATAAAAGGAACCATCCATATCAGACAATTAAAAAGAAGCTGGCAAAATCCCCAGCAATGGGGACTGCTTTTGGTGGGGCGCAGTGTGGTTGGTCATTTTTCAATTTCTTAAATGGTTCTAATGGTCTCTCAAGTCTTGCGGTTCAAAGGCAAAAACATAGTAATGAGTAATGAGTATTATTGTTTAAAATTTAAAATAGACCACTATCAGGTCGAAAGAGGATTAGTGAGTGTGGGTGTGGGTGTGTGTGAGCCCACGAACATGCTTAATATATATATATATATATGAAAGCTCCCTGATCACACAACCCCTGAGTGATGTAGACATCCATGGTGGCCTGCACTATAGAAGAAGGAAGAAAGCCAGCCAGCCAGCCTGGCCCCAGTTTTGGCCTATGCTGGTCCATTACTTTAGCCCATCGAACCAGCATAATGGACCCCAGATTTTTGCAGTACTTTGCCCCTATTTTGGTCTTCTAGAAGATCCCCAACAGAGCCCATCAATCCAGCTTGCAGCTGCTGTCCAGAAGCTTCCATATTGTGACCTACAATCTCCATAGAAGCTAGGTTTAGTCTTTTGTGTGTTTGACCAGTCAAACAATAAGTTAGCTGAGTAAATTTAATCTTCTAGAAGTCCCTATTATTGTCTGTTAAGATTTCTTAGAGTACAAGTTAGTTTTAAGTTTCTAAAGACATTAAAACTAATTTCAGATTAGTTTACCTTTTGGTTTGTTTCTAATTTGCATGGTTGTGCCTTGTCTATTTAAGAGAGAGCCAAGAGACCATTGTAATACTTTTACAATTAATAAAAGATTGATGAATTGCAGCCATTGTTGCTCCAACTACTGAGATAGGATATCAAACAGATGAGATAGTTGTGGGTGAGAGAAGCCCAGGCTGAGATAGCCATTATCCCACCCACATTTATCCCAACTCCATCCTTGTTTTCTAATTCCTTCTTTATTTCACTGTTGTAAAAGAATGTTTGAGGGGGTCTATTGAAGGTGATTGAAGTCCAGAAGATCAGTATACAGAAGCTGCTTGAAGTTCAGAAAGGATCAAGGATCGATTTCTCCATTGTCAAGGTCTAGGCAAGCTTGATCAATTTCCACTGGAACACCTCAACTGCAGCCCAGATTCAAGGGACCTTTTAGGGTTCTGTCCACTGAGCTAGGAGGCTCCTTCGACCAGTATTCCAGGGCATTTGGAGCCCCCTTGTGGAAGCCGCATGGTTTCTCCCATAACCTGTTGGAAACCCCAACTTAGGTCAGGTTAGTTTGCTGTTGTTTCCTTCTCAGTTGACCCTCTTTCAGCCATAGTTTAGGGACTGTTTTAGGGATACCTTAATGTAGAAGTAGAATACAAAAGTAACTACCCCCAATGTATTACAACTCCAAACAAGACTACACAACACAAAACTAACTTGAGAATAACCAGAATTAGATTAGGAGAACAAGGGAAATAAACCAGAACTAACCTTCCAACAGAAAAGACAAATCAGTACACAAAAACCCAGACAAAACCCAATCAGCTAGGAGAGAGAAAATGACCTGCGATGGGGCTGAAGAGGGAGACCTGTGGCTGGGTCTGTGAAGCTCAGATTGAACTGGAATCCTGGTCGATTTTAGGTCCCGGTAAGGGTATAAAAACCTCAAATATCAAAGTCTTATGATGGCTGGTGATGGAGTTATTCACTTTCTTGAATTCAGACCTGAGAGAGAAAGAGAGAACAGAGATAATTCTTCAAGAACTGAGGCAGGGCTGCTTGGACAGCAATGAGAAGAGGACCGAGTGATCCTTGGATGGCTGTGAACACCCTCTGAAAAGGGTTTGTAAATCAGAGGTCAACTGGCGAAGGAAGAGGAGATCGATCTCTCTCCTATATCCTCTACTGATGCTGGTCGGTTCTGGCTTTTGAAGGTCTGAACAGATCTGGTTCTTTCAATAATGGTAAGCAGTAACAGTAAGTAATAGACAGCAGTAAACTGAGAATAAGAAGAAAAGAAGCAAAACAAGTGTGGGTGGGATTGCTATCTCAACCCGGGCATCTCGCCCACAGAAATCCCGGCTATTTAAGCAATTGACTGCAATAATTCTTTATTCAAATCTGAGAAATATGAGTACAAGAGCTCCTCTATAGATAGAGGGCAGAAACTAGCTACTAGCAGTCACATTAGAAGTAGGAGTTGTACTCCTACTAGGACTAGACTAAAAACCTAATTGGAATAGGTAACTAACTAGTTAATTAGCTACTAGCCACTAATGGGCTAATTACAATTAATTCAATGGGCCACATGGGCTTTTATTTCTAACTAAGAACTTAAACACTTAAGTGAGTAAATCGATGGGCCCAATGGGCCTCACTAACTGATGAAATAAGCTAATATATTAATAACCACTTAAGTGGAGTTCGATCAACCCACTTTGGGCTGGGCTCTCCCCCTGTGCCAGTCCATGATGGATGTGGATCAACATCATACCTCCAGCAGTACTCGACCCTGGTTTGAAGCTCAACTGAGCCTTGTTTTGTGAGTTCTATTTCCCTTGGTTTTCAGCCCTAGTTTAGGCTCTGTGTTTTCTCCTTTTGGTTCTCTGTTCTGTGATCAAATCTGAATCAGTTTTGGAGTTTGTTATTATTATTGGCGGGTTGTTTGCCTAGGTAAACCAACCTTACATCACTGTGCACACAAAGAGCAGCAAAATGACACCCTCACCCCTGTGAAATCCCAAAAAACCCACCCGCTGTTGATACCCATGTGCATTTCCTCATTGGCCCCTGTGCTGGCGCTTGAGCTGTGCGATGGGGAGCATTCTTTTCCCCATATATGTATACATGAGAGAGAGAGAGAGAGAGAGAGAGAGAGAGAGAGAGTAATGCAACCCAAGTTTCAAAACACTAAACTTGTTTCGTAAGGGTCACCTTCAGCCTCATGATAGCAGGCTTAGCAGCAGACCAGTGTAAAGAGAACTTGTTTGGAAAGAAAGTTTTCTCTCACAAGATATCCAAACAAACTGGGCTTTTGGATATAGAATCACAACTACTGATCCAATCAAAGTCGAACATTAACAGGCCTAAGAAACTAATAAAGAAAACAAATAGGTTACCTGAAACGGACCTTGGCAGAAAGGAGGAAGAACAGATTGAGTTTCAGTTCGAAACACCTTGGCTGTTTTTGGATCTTGAGCCGTGGATTTGCATGTGGGTTGCTCAATAGTTAATGAACAAGCCTCCAAGTTTCAAGATAAATGGGAAAGATAAGAGAGAGTTTGACAGAGTCTGTTGGTTCATTGGCAGCAGGAGAAAAATAAAATAAACATTATTGGATCTCCAGTTCTAGTTTGGTTCCTACCCAAGGGATTTTGATTGACTGAGGTTTCTTAACCCCATCATTGCATGTCATCGAAGGTCTTTAAAGAAAAAAAAAGTAATGTACAAGGCAAATATAAACATTGAATGTCAAACACATGAATGTTCATACCCTTCTTCATGTGATGAAACTATGCATTACAGATGTAGTATGTCTCAAAAATTCACAGGTGGTAGACGAAAAAGAGTTAAGCTGGCACGTAGCTTTCCTGGCCAGAAAACAATTAGGTGTAATAGGAAAAAAACTTCAGTTTGTTGATACTTCACTTCTTTCATTGCGTTTTTGTTCTCATCAGTGTAAATACTTCTGAACCAAAGGCTGCACCATGAAAATTTACAACACCAATCAAATGCTAACCCATCATACCTTGTGCTTTTTGGGTAGAAATCTGTGGACTCTCACGTGGACGTTTATGCGGATGAGTGATATGGTGGTTCTTGGGGCCACTGTCCATATAAGGTAGTAGATCCTACAGAAAGGGCATAATAGGTAGAAAAGAATCAAAACTTTATCTCGAACCTACTTAATGGGAAAAGAAAATTACAGTCAACTTCTGATAATTGAGAATTTGAGATTACTAAATACTCCTGAATAAGTCAAGGTATCTGTGGCATGGATCAAATATATCCAGATATTATGCAAATCATACCTCCAACAAACGGTCTGGATGGACCATTCCATTCCATGACCACATCTTTTGCCCTGTGATGGGATCAATAACAAGAATCACAGGAATGGAATCCAAGTTGTAATAAGTGCAGACTTTCCTGCCTTCAGTAGTATCATCATATACCTATATTAATCACAAAATTTTCATGCACATTAAATGACACGAGAAAAATGAGTGTAATAAAACAAGAAAACAAACTTTTCCATTATAGTCTCATCCCTGCGAGAATTATTCATCACGCATACACAGAACTATTCACCATTCTAACAGGAATAACACGTGCAAAGTTGAAGCATAATATGTTTATTCTGTTTGGCTGTAAAGCTGTAAACATGATCAAAAATAGATTTAAAAATATTCATCTACAGTTATTCTGTTTGTCTGTAAATATGATCAAAATTGATTTTATAATATTAATCATTCCAACATATATGTGAGCAACTGCATAAGCAAAGTTGAAAAATTAAAGAATTAAAAAATTTAAAAATTTAAAAATTAAAAATTTTAAAAAATTGAAGTTGAACAAGTCGACAATATCATTCTTTGTTCCATCTTTAATTTTTTTACAAAATGAAAAAGGTGAGGCATAAATTTGGATATCGAAACAAGAAGGGGGGAAGACAGCCTGAAACATGAAATAAAAATCATTCAAATGAGAATAAAGAAGACATAATACATTAACCACCATATTACATGGGTTATGATGCGGTGATTAGGCATGAGTGTGTGTTTTTTTTGGATGAATAAATAATTCATTACCAAGGAGAGAAGAGAATATACAAGGGAGAAGGGGGAGGGAAGGCTTAAGCCAACAAGGAGAAGCCAACCTAGGAGGAACAAGAAAATAACAAAAACAAACTAATGCAAAGACAAGACCGACCAGCCGGGGGGGGGGGGGGGAGGCTAACACCATCAAGGGGGGTTGGAAGAGATCAACCTAAAGGTTCCAGGAGTTGATGATGAGAGAATTTTTTGGGGAGACAAGGACCGGCCAGGGATGACGGTTAAGAAGGGTTTGGGCTTTGGAAGTAACATCAAAGTAGATAGCTTTCCAAATCTAGTCCTAAGAACAGGATTTGGGGGTCCATTTACAGATGTTGCATTCCATCCAAAGATGGTTGATAGTAGCACAAAAAGCCAGTTTTCCAATCATATCACAAATTGAGGAACCTGAGAAAGTCATATCCACCCACACCCATTCTCGGTCAAAGGAGAGAATAGTCCTGCAGGATGGCCAACATTTGGACAGGACATTCTTCCAAACAAGGGAGGAGAATGGGCAAGAGAAGAAGAGATGAGGGATATCCTCAGTATTCGAAGGGCAAAGACAATAAGAAGGGTTGACAGGGATGAGACGATGGATGAAGAAGGATTGGGTGGGAAGACAGTTGGACATACATCGCCATAAGGTGAAGCTATGTCTGGGAAAATGCCCTTTGAACCAAACCAACTTGTGCCAGGAAACACGAGGGCAGGGATTGCGACCATGGGTCCAAGTAGAGGCAGAGGAGAAAATCCCATTGGAGGAGGGGAGCCAGATGCATTTGTCTTCCCTTCCTCTGTGACCAGGGGGAAACGAAGGAAGGGAGGACCAAAGATCAGAGAGCAGAGGGATAGGGGAGGACCACCCAATGGGAGAAAGGATATCAGAGACTAGCATTTGCAAGGAGTATTATAAGTCAGGCTGACCAGTCCCCCAAAACATAGTTTATAGTATTATTAAGGATGTGTCCAAAACGGGTACAGGGTTGGGAAATCCACAAAAAATGTGCCACAAAGGAAGTAAAGTTAATGTTTTAAATACGGGTTTAATGTGTTGAATGGGATAATCTTCTTCTCCTTCACAGCCCTGTAAGTGTTTTGACAGGTTTGTGCTAGACACATCCCATACCCATACCTGTATCCATGTCATGTTGTATTGGCAAGGGTAGTCCAGGCAAGGATTAAAGTATCGGTACCGGTCAGCTAAATTTAAGGTACATATCAGAGGGTATCGTATCGTATCGAAGATACTTTAAACCATGACTCCAGGTATGTAAGAAGTGTCCAAGTAGAAAAGAATCCATTGCAGCATCATTTAGAACCCAGAAAATGATGCAATAGGGTTGACATGGTTGGACGGCCACACCTGGTGTCAAAGTTGAGGCCGAAGCCAAATCCAAAGCCAAGATGAAAACGGACCAACCCGACTTTTTGGATCAAACTCCAAACTGGCTTGGTAGATATATATTTTCTTTATTGGGATAGATAATGTAATATTTTTTATTTTTTATAACTCATAGTTTTAGATTTCATTAGCTTAACATAAATTACATATGGGAGTATTGTTTAATACAAAGAAGAGAGAACTTTACAATTGGAATGCCTTGCAGTACATGAGAAGGATAAACAAAATAGGAAAGTTTGCATTACATGAGAAGGTTAGAGACAGATTTGGAGAGGATTCTAGCTATACTAAATATTGAGTTCCATTAAGGTGACCCAATAGTTAGTCAATACACCCCCTTAAGTTGAAGGGGCGAGTGAGCATATCTTTAACTTGTCACGTAGAAACTGAAACCGTTTTATTGATAGAACCTTAGTCATAATAGTTGATCTGCCGCTGAAATTAATTGAACCGTCAACTCTCATTTAGCAACGTTGTCACATACAAAATAGAAGTCAATCTCAACATGTTCAGTACGAGCATGGAATACTAGATTAATCGAGTGATATGTCATCCCAATATTATCACACAACAGAATTGGAGAATGCTTGAGAGGAATACCAAGTTCCACAAGACGAGATTCCAACCAAGTAAGTTCAACTGATGCATCAGCTAAGGCTCTGTATTTGGACTCTGTGGATGAACAAGTAATAGATTCCTATTTGTAGGAAGTCTAAAAAATTGCATACCCTCTCGTGGACACCGGTCATTATTTTTCCCTGCCTAGTCAGCATATGAAAAGGCTGGAAGTGTGAGCTGATGATATTTCTCAATAAGCAAATCAATAGTCTGTGTACACTTGAGATAATGGAGAATCAGCTTAAAAAGTGGCCAAAGCTCTTCTGTAGGGTCGTACATAAATTGAAAATCATAATTTACTACAAATACAACATTAGGACATTTCAAAGTGATGTATTAGAGAGACCCAACAATAAAGCGATACAAAGTAGGGTAAGAAAGAAGTACACCCCCTGAAGCAAATAATTTCATATTCATGGCCATGGTGTGAGAACAGGCCTACAATCCATCATTCCGACCCTATATAAGAGATCACTGATGTATCGAGACTAAGTTAATAAAAGACCTTTAGGGTGACAAACTGCTTCAATTCCAAAAATGAAATGTATGGTCCACAAATCTTTGATGGAGAACTCAGATACCAATTGGTCAAGGAGGGTTGTAACATGAGTGGAATGATTTCTTGTGACCAGAACACCAATACATACATGATGGCCATACCTTGGTTATAGATGAATAAGGACAGATCCGTTTGAGAAGCTGTGAAACCCATGGTGCAAAAGGAATGTAGACAAATTATAGAACCAACCACGTGCATTCTGTTTAAGGTCATAAAGAGAGCAATGCAGCTTACAAATACGATCCAGTTTGGTGGGGTACTGAAAACCGGGTGGCTGACTCATGTACACCTCCTCACTGAGAATGCATGAAGAAAGGTCGGACTGTTGCAAGTTCAACACAGAACTGAAAGTGTCAGTATAATCCAAACCATATTGTTGATGAAAGTCTTTTGTAATTGTAAGAAGGCGGGCCTTGAACCTTTCAAAAGAACCATCCACTTTGGTAAACTCAATTGCAACCAATCAAATTCATACGGGGTTGGCGAGGGACAGGTGTCCAAGTGCCGTTACATAATAAGTCGTTAAATTCATCTACCATGTGGACCTCCATTTGGGAATTTTGTTGGCTTGGGAGAAACATGTTTGATATAGATGGGTGGGGGGAGAGGATGTGGCGGTGGATGATAGGGCATGGGGGGCTTAGTCATGTGCCGAAGAGTCATGGAGTGTGCAAGAGTTGGGGGATGTGGTGGGGCCAACTGGATGGGTAAGGGTGAAGGCACTAACAGAGTTGAAGAGATAGGGTGGCTGGATGGGGCTCATAAGGAAGGACGAGGAGGATGATGGCGGATAGTGCATTTGAATCGGTTATACACGACCCTACAGAAGAATATTGGTCACTTATTAAGCAGATTCTCCATTATCTCAAGCATACACAGACTTATGGCTTGCTTATTGAGAAATATCATCATCTCACACATCAGGCATTTTCAAATGTTAACAGGGAAGGGAACAGTGATGATCGGAAATCCACGAGAGAGTATACAATGCATGGTACAAATCTCATTTCAAGGACATCCTGCAAATAAAAAAATGTTGCTCGTTCATCCACTAATTCGGAATACAAAGCTTTTGCCGATGCATCTGAACTTACTTAGTTGGAATCTCTTCTTAAGGAACTTGGTATTCCTCTCAAACACTCTCCAATTCTATAGTGTGATAATATTGGGGCGACATATCTCTTAGAAAATCCAGTATTCCATGCTTGTACCAAGCAGGTTGAGATTAACTTTCATTTTTTACATTACAAGGCTGTCAAACGAGAGTTGATGGTTCAATTCATTTCAATGGCAAATCGACCAGCGGAAATTATGAATAAGGGCCTACCAATAAAACGGTTTCAACTTCTACGTGACAAGTTGAAGATCCGCTCACTTGTCCCTTCAACTTGAAGGGGTGTATTAAACAAATATTGAGTCAACTTGTTTACAAGGGAACTCTATATTCAATACAGCCAAAAGCCTTTCCAAATCCACCTCTATCCTTCTCACATACAACAAGCTTTCCTATTGTGTGCATCCTTCTCATGTACAGCAAGGCCTTCCAATTGTAGAGTTCTCATCTTTGTATAAGCCGGCACTCCCGTATGTAATTTCAGCTAAACTAATGAAATCTGAAACCATGAGTTATCAAGGAGATAGCTACGTCGTTGTTTGTTTCCTAATTAGTTTTAGTTCCCTATTTAGAGTTAGCTTCTTGTTTTTAGGAGTTTCATTTTGCTATTAATATTCAATGTAACCTACCAATGGAGATAGTGAATAGAATTGAATGAATAATAATTGAGTTTTTTTGTGTTGCCATGGAGTGCTTGGCAAGATTCCAGTGTGGCCGACAGTGCAGCCTTCCATTCCTCTTCCTTTCTCAATTCCTCTTCTTCTCAGGTTCGACTCTCTCCCCTTTGTTCTCCTCTTCCTTCATCTTCTTCTTCTTTATTTTTTGTTTCTCTTCAATTCGTCTTCCCCATCTTAGTCCTAATCCCCTGTTTCTGCGGTACTACAAGTTCAACAAGTTTGGGATTGATATCCCTGGTTCCTCTTCCTTTTCCCCTGAGATTTGAGTCATAGATACCCCCTCCTCTGAGTGACCCAAATCCCAGTTTCCTGTGCCAAACAGTTCCTCTACCGTGACACACAGTCTGTAAACAGGCTAGTTCTATGCCAACTGCCACCTGCAGTTTCAGCCTTCAGGAAGCTTTCTTTAAATGGTCGATTGCTGTTTTGTTGAGCAATCACTTGGGCTTCATAGGGCTGGGGTATATGGAGGTTGTTCCAAAATCTCAGCTCCATCAGAGTACTGTTGAGTGAGAACCATCCTTTGTAGGGTTCTGGTCTTCCGCCCTTGGTTTTGGCTGGAGGTTAATGTAGGGATGGATTTGACAACCAAACCAGACCCAAGACTGCAGGAAATTATAAACCAGAGAACCAATAATCACCCAACAGTGAGCAGCAATAACAGTCCAATATTAACTAGTCAACAGTCCTTAACAATCAGATTTGTCAAACCAGAATTTGGGGCTCTATGACCAGATATCAGCACCAAACAAAAGGACTAATCGACAACCAGACTATAGTATCAACAGTCCACAACCATAACAGAACAGTAGCAATTTCAGCAGTTGACAGATTTCTGATTACCAATATAGATTAGGATAGGGCAGCAGTAGACTAAATAAACACAACCAAAAAACCCCAGAGGTCTTTAGAGGTTCAAATCAACAACAATAATGACGCACCATCTTAAGGAAGCAACATAAAATCAGTCACAGTAATCGACCTCAAGTTAGAACACAGCAGGTCACTAAAAGACAAGGAACTGGTGATTTCTAATAACTCAAGATGGAGTGGACAGAATCATCCCAAAATTGGGTCGAACCATGCTTGGAGATTAAGGAACAATCGACCAAAAAACTGAGTCAATCTGAGAATCAAACCTAGATATTCCAATAGGGGCGGATGCTCTGTTTTTGCAGAATTTTCTAGGCAAGTTCAGAAATCACATACCTGATTTGTAGCCTTGATAAACCTCGAGAATAAACAAAGAACTTAAAGAGAATAATCATTAGAAGCAGACCTCCTCGACTTCACGCCGCAAGGAGTCACTTGGATCGCACACCAAGTCCTTCTTCCTCAATCTAACACAAGGAAATAGCCATGGATACCCAGTGGCAGCAACAAGAGAGTTGTTTTTTTAATAATCAAAATCGTGGCTCATAAAAGAGTCCTCTTCTTTATTTATAATGATGGGGAGGGTTTACAAATAATAGTAACTCAGAGTTACTAAATCTGAGTTACTAAAAACTGATTACAAGAAGTTACTAAAAACTGAAAATTGGAATCTAATAAAAATAGAAACTAGTCTTGACAGAAATTAGAAACAAACAATGACTTGAAATTTGAAACTAATTTAGGTCTTCAAAATATAAACTAAATAACTAATTAGTAACCCCATCAGCAGCCCAAATCGTGGGCTGACTTGGACCAGATCTGGGTCGACCCAGTCAGCCACTTGGGTCAACCTTGGTCTTGGTTCTCCTTGTGTAAACCCTTGTTGGTACTGCATCAGCTCTCCCCGGCTTAAAAACATTCGACTCCGACGAATGGATAAGGGACATGTAGCGCTCATACAAGTCGGGATCAAGCCTCTTGAAATCATCAGCATGAATCCAAGTACAGTCACTACGGGGATGACCTTTCCACTTGACAAGAAAAGTGTGATAACCGGTGCCACAGCTGGAGGTCTTGTAATTATCATCCAAGACGTCTTCAATAACTCCAGAAGTGGGTGGCTTCAGTTGGGGCAACCTCAACATTTGCTCTGTGTCTCCATCATCCGAATGATGCCCAACATAAAGGTGAAGATCAGCCACATTAAACACGTTGCTTATGGTCATGTCATCAGGCAGCTCAAGCACATAAGCATTAGGTCCTATACGTTTCAGCACCTTGTAGGGACCCATCTTTCGTGGATGTAACTTGGTATTGACACCCGTCTGAAACCGTTCAGGATTTACTCGAATCATCACCATGTCCCCGGGTTTGAACTCCACATAACGCTGATGACGATCAGCAGAAGCCTTATACACCTCATTGTTTAAGGCAATACGTCGTCGGACGTTGGCATGCACCTCAGTGATATGACGCAAGAACTCATCAGCTTCAATACTAACTCGAGCCTGGGGTGGAAGTGACATAAGGTCAATAGGTTGCTTAGGTTGAACTCCAAGCAAGATCTCAAAAGGAGTACGACCTGTTGTCCTATTCACTGAGCTGTTGTAGGCAAATTCTGCAATGTCAAGAATAGAAGGCCATGTCTTCTCATAGTCTCGAACCAAACACCTCAACAAGTTTCCCAAGCTACGGTTCACCACCTCTGTCTGTCCGTCTGTCTGTGGATGAAATGCAGTTGAAAAGTTCAGCTTTGTATTGTCTTCAACCACAATGTCTTCCAAAAATAACTCATGAACTTAACATCACGGTTAGACACAATACTAGTTGGCAACCCATGTAGTCGTATTACTTCCTTGAAGAAGAGCTTTGCAACCTGATAAGCATCAAAAGTCTTACGACAAGGTATAAAATGAGCCATCTTAGAGAAACGATCCACAACCACCATAATGGAATCACATCGTTCTCTAGTAGGGGGTAGTCCAAGAACAAAATTCATGCTAACATCAAGCCACGGTGCATAAGGAACAGGTAGTGGAGAATATAGACCTGTGCTCTGTTTTCCCCCTTTTGCCAACTGACATACACGGCATCTCTTGATCATATGATCGACATCCTTTGCAATGCATGGCCAATAATATCGATCAGTCACCTGTGCAAGAGTCTTATCTTTCCCAAAATGTCCTCCTAATCCTCCTCCATGTAACTCTCATATGATGTGATGTCGTAGAGAAGAGTTTGGGATACAAAGCCGTGTGCTAAAGAACAAGTACCCATCATGAATAGAGTACTTTAGGTGCTGCCCACCTTGTTGTAATTCCATAAAGACAGTGCTGAAATCAGAATCAGATGCGTACTCACCTCGTATCTGATCTATGTGAATAACATGTGCTGAAAATGTGTTAAGTGTGAGCACTTTCTGGCTAAGTGCATCAGTCACTGTATTCACTTTTCCCGCCTTGTACTTCATAGCAAATACAAATTCCTGCAAGGAGGCTACCCATTTGGCATGTCTGTGGCTAATCAACTTCTGTGAGTAAATGTGCTTCAAGGCCTCATGATCAGTGTACAAAATGAACTCCTTACCAATGAGGTAGTGCCTCCAATGGCGTAGCACTTGGACGACTGTATAAAACTCCAGATCATAAGTCGAATAGCGCTTCTTGGCCTCATTCAATTTCTCGCTATAAAAAGCGATGGGATGTCCTTGCATTATCACTCCTCCTAGCCTAACATGTGAAGCATCTGTAGCTACCTCAAATACTCTGTCAAAATCTGGTAGGCGTAGGATAGGTGCCTCTGTCATCTTCCCCTTCACAAGAGTGAAGGCTTTGGTCGCTGCAGCTGTCCATTCAAACTTCCCTTTACTTGACTTCAAACATTCAGTGATGGGTGCCATAACTGCACTGAAGTTCCGAATAAATCTCCTATAGAAGGAAGCCAACCCATGGAAGCTACGGACTTTTGTTAGTGTCTTAGGTGTGGCCAATCAGTGATGCTCTTGATCTTCTCCAGATCAGCTTCAACCCCCCTTGATGACACTATAAATCCAAGGAATACGACCTTGGGCAGCATGAAAGAACACTTTTTGAGATTAACATATAACTTCTCAGCACGGAGTACTCTCAAGACTTGCCTCAAGTGATCCATATGCTCTTCTTGGTTCATACTGTATATCAGAATGTCATCAAAATAAACAACCAAAAAGCGACCAATGAAGGGACAAAGGACCTGTGTCATCACCCTCATAAAAGTACTAGGTGCATTCGTCAGACCGAAAGGCATGACTTTCCACTCATACAAGCCATCCTTGGTCTTAAAGGCAGTCTTCCACTCATCCCCAGAACGGATGCGAATCTGATGATAGCCGCTCCTCAGATCTAACCGGACAGCATATCCAACATATCTAGTCGTGGTATAGGAAACCTATACTTGACTGTTATCTTGTTGATAACACAGCTGTCCACAAACATACGCCAAGTACCATCCTTCTTTGGCGTGAGTAAAGCTGGTACTACACAATGACTTAAGCTCTCCTCAATGAAGCCCTTCCGTTGTAACCCATCTATTTGTCGTTTCAGCTCGGCATGCTCAGTAGGACTAAGTCTGTAAGCAGGAAGGTTGGGTAAAACCGAACCAGGTACCAAGTCAATAGCATGCTGTCTCTCATGGGAGGCAACTCATCTGGGAGATCATCAGGGACTAAGTCAGAAAAATCAGATAGGAGTTCTCTGACAGGTGCACTATGCGTTACTTCAGGTTGGGGAGTGACTTCCCTAGTAACAAGAGCCATAACCATTCCAGTCTCATGACTTGTGCGTAAGTACTGTTTGTGGGGAATAGCTAGCAACTCCTTTGTGGACATAGCTACTACTTCTCATTGTCAATGTCCTTCTTATTTGACCTTAGATTCACCGTATTTCAGCCGGCACATTTACCGGATAGAAAGTTATAGGAACACCCTTCCACATGAAAGTACACAGATTCTTCTTCCTTCCAACCATGGCATCATTGTTATACATCCAGGGACGACCAAGCAATACATCTGTGAGTTTCATTGGGATCACATCACATCAAACTTTCTCTTCATATCGGTAAAGTTTCAAAGGAACTGAGCACCTCTTATTCACCTCTAGAGTATTACCATTCAGCAAGGATACCTTATAAAGCTGAGGATGTGGGTCAGCTTTCAAGGTTGCTTTCTTCACAAAGGCTTCAGAAACAACATTAACACAGCTGCCACTATCAATGATAATCTGACAAGTATGCTCACCTGACTTCATACGGCTGTAGAATATGCAGTTACGTCGCCAATCCTCTCCTTTGGTTTCAGCCACCAATATGCGAGTAACAATATTTATTCCCTGAGTATCATCCTCATTAGTGTTTTCTATATCATAGTCATACCCACCATCATCATCATCATCTAAAGGATAGGCGTAAAGAGCTGACCCATCCTCCTCATTGGAGTGTTCAACCTCAGCTACTGCATTAACCCTCTGCTTATGCAAACAAGACTTAGCAAAATGTTCTACCTCTTGGCAATGGAAACACTGTACCTTATTACCACTTATCATGGGTGTCTTTCCTTTATGATAGCTCGTGGAGGAAAAGTGGACTTTGGAGGTGTTGAACAACTAGGTTTAGTGGCTGGAAAATTCTTCTTTTCCTCCCCAGCTTGGAAACCAAACCTTCTAACTGGCTGTGCTAGAAGCTCTTCTGCTCGTAGGCATGGTTTAAAGTATCTCCGATACGATACCCTCCGATACGTATCTTTAATTTAGCCGACCAATACGATACACACCGATACGATACATTGGATTTTTAAAATCCTTTCATATCGATATATATCCTACGATACATACCAATATGCACCAATACACTATCGATACGTATTGATACTCTATGAAAAATATAAAATCGAGGTGAAATATACATTTTGGTATGTATCAATACGTATCGGTGAGTATTTGTACGTATCGATGAGTATCAGTACATATCGGTGAGTATCGATATGTATCGGTGAGTATCGGTATGTACCGATACAGTGCGCTACGGTCATATAATGGCCAAGATGGGTATTTTTTCAAAAAACACGATTTTTTGAGGGGTTTTTTATTCCAAAGTTGCTGCCAGCCATATTTCTCTCTAACTAAAGTGGAAATAAAAGTTGGGAACAAGGATTTTACATTTATGGGACAACTATAAACATTGAATTCTTAGTGCGATACCCTCAATTTAGTGTTTATGCATAATACATGTTATCAATAGCTTTTTTTAATAAATTTTTTATGCAAAAGTGTTTAAAAAGGTGTTTCATATCCATTTATGTGCATATCTTTAGCATATCTTAGCGTATCTCTAATACAATACGATACAATTCCCTCCAATACGTATCTTAATTTTGGTCGACTGATACGGCAACCGATACCGATATCGATACCGATACTTTAATCCTTGCTCATAGGGCCTTGTCAAAACAATCCCTCACTGAGTGCACATCAACAACTCCGATACCCCTATTGATTTTAGCTAGCAATCCTAGTCGAAACCGAGATAACGGTTGCCTTTCATTCTCCCTTATGCTTGTACGAGAATAAAGTGCATCAAACTTGTTCATGTACTCGACAACAGTCATAGACCCTCGACGAAGAGAGTTCAGCTGGTCTTGTATGTGAGCTCTGAAGTTGCGTGGTAAGTATTTATCTGATAGATCAAGCTTCATCTCCTCCCAACTAGTAGGTTTTCTACCACGGTCTTCTAACTCTAGCTCATAGGTACTCCACCATTCACTAGCAGCCCCAACTAGCTTTGCACGAGCTAGTTTCATCTGCCGTTCCTCAGGTAACTCATAATAGTCAAAATAGTCGTCCAGTGCCACTACCCAATCGTAGAACAATTGGGGGTCATGTCTCCCATCAAACTCCTTCATATCGAGTTGACTTTTTGTGAATCTCCAGAATACCTCTATTGCACGGGATGCTCAGTCTCAAAATATCCTCTTACATGCTCTTCAAAAGTAGGTTGTGCTATCGGAACCCTGTGCAGTGCTCTCAGATTAGGGTTTGTTCTTCTGTTAGTCAACTGAGCAACTACATTCAATGGGGTTTCCACTTCAGGTGTTGTACGTGAATCACCAGTAGGCTGTTGTGGTGGGGTCTCTTCATTCAACAACCTGGCATCCAATTCAGCCTTCAATTCAGTCTGTAAGGCTTGCTGTTCAGCCTTCATCTCGGTCCTCATAGCCTGTAACATCTCCATAAGAGAAGCTAGGGTGGGGGTGTTGTTCTCAGCCATGCTCTGATACCACTTAATGTAGGGATGGATTTGAAAACCAAACCAGACCCAAGACTACAGGAAATTATAAACCAGAGAACAACCAATAATCACCCAACAGTGAGCAGCAATAACAGTCCAATATCAACTAGTCAACAGTCCTTAACAATCAGATTTGTCAAACCAGAATTTGGGGCTCTATGACCAGATATCAGCACCAAACAAAAGGACTAATCAACAACCAGACTATGGTATCAACAGTCCACAACCATAACAGAACAGTAGCAATTTCAGCAGTTGACAGATTTCTGATTACCAATATAGATTAGGACAGGGCAGTAGCAGACTAAATGAAGACAACCAAAAAACTCCAGTGGTCTTTAGAGGTTCAAATCAACAACAATAATGACCCACCATCTTAAGGAAGCAACATAAAATCAGTCACAGTAATCGACCTCAAGTTAGAACACAGCAGGTCACTAAAAGACAAGGAAT